>NC_081273.1:1172500-1215000 GCF_030490865.1 Poecile atricapillus | reverse complement strand
TCCATCATCCATCCATCCATCATCCATCCATCATCCATCCATCCATCCATCATCCATCCATCCATCATCCATCCATCCATCCATCCATCATCCATCCATCATCCATCATCCATCCATCCATCCATCATCCATCATCCATCCATCCATCATCCATCCATCCATCATCCATCATCCATCCATCCATCATCCATCCATCCACCCCTCACTCCCTCTGGCTGTCTCCAAATCCCTCGTACCATGCTGCTAAAGCTCCTTGGGTTACAGTCTCCAGTACCAGGAGCCTTTGGGAGAAAAATACACTGGATTTTTTTTGAGAGCTGATCAAAACATGCTTTAATTTCATTTGATTTCCCTCCACCCCCAGAACATTGTTTTTTACTTCTCAAAGGCTCCCCCTTTACTCCCACACAATTTGTACTTCTGTGCTGATTCCTTCCCCTTTTGTAAAGCCAATCCCAGAATTTCTTTGGAAGGTAGATATCTTTTACAAACAGCTTATCAGGAATCCCATTCTTCACCTGGAAAATTGTCATGAGGGGTTATTGACTTTTCCAGGAAGGATTTTTTTGGGGCTTTCCTTTTGTTTGGCAGCTCAAGTCTCCAAGGAGCTGCCAGAGCCATGGCACTGCAGGGCACACATCCCACAGCTCCCAGTATCCAGCTGGGAAGAGGAGAACGAGCTGGGGCTGCCTTGGCCTGTTCAGCCCTGCTGGAGGTCACGGTCTCTCATGCTCATCCTCATTCCTGGAAAGCACATGGATATTGTCTTCCCCATCCTGGCTCCCAAGCCAGGCTTTGGCTTCCCAGCCCAGCCCACGTGTGTGGAGCCTGAGCAACCAACTGGATCCCAGCTTTGTGCCTCTGGTGATGGGGATGAAGAGCCAGCATTCCCTCCTCAGAGCCACATTCCTGAATAAACCCACACCCCCCGTGTGCTTCCCACTGGCTTCAGCGAGACCTCTTGTCTGCTTCCCACCGTGTCCTTCCCATGGACAGCGAAAGTGCTGGGAAAGTTCTTTCCTAGGGCACCCAGCTGGCTGTGGCAGCAGCCTCGGCCTTGGAACAATGCTTGGAAGGGAGGATGGGGAAAAAATAGCCTGGGATGATGGCATATGGATTCATCCAAGCAGCAGCAGTGCATAGTTTGTGGTGGAAGTGTCCTGGAATTATTTCCTATGGAAATCTGGATTGGGTTAGGCAGCCCCACTGACAGGCTGGGATCTTCCCAGCTCGGAGTCCCTGTGTAGACTCCCATTCATTGGTCACCAGCTTTCCTACTCCAGGCTTTGCTTTTCCCAAGGAGATCTGTTGGTTTCCTCCCTGGTTTTCCGAGGGATGTTCCCAAAAAGGCATCTGCTGGAGGCTGTGATTCAATCCCCAGGAGGACACCATGGGACCCCTCACCTGGAGTCCCCCAAGATCCATCCCAGAGCTGGGGCTTCAGGATCGAGTCAGAGACCATCCCAGTGGTTTTGGTGGCTACACATGGGTGAGATGGAGCTCCTGGACAGAGTTTGTCCAGCAAAAACCAGGACATGCCTGGGCCGGGCCTGTCCGTGCCACCAGAGCATGACAAGGAAAGCAAATGGGAACTGAGCTGTCTCCAATGACTCCCGGTGTTTTGTGAGGAAAAGAGGGAAGAAAAAACTGAGCTCATGTTTGTCAGCACTTCTGATCTCTCTCAGGATGTGATTTAACCTTGATTCAGTGCTGGAACAAGTCCACCTTTACAGAAAAAACCTTCATCATCCCCAAGGAAAGCACATGGAACACCAGAATTCCTTCTTGTTGTACCTTCACGTTGCCAAGCCCACTCCCCCTCTCCACAGCTCCATCAATCTCCTGCTTCTAACATCAGGCTTGGAATTTTAGGACCCCACTGGCTGCCTTTAAGCAGCCCTGCTTTTCCCAGACCACGTCACCACTGCGCTCCCAAAGTCGAGCCTTCCGGAGCATCTGGAAGCTGAGTGCACAGAAGTCGGGCAGGGAAAACCACACGGCATTTTTATCCCCCAGCAGAACCTCCTGTGTTTATTTCTGGAGTCACAGCAACCCCAAACGAGGAGTGCGAGGGCTGGGAAGGAATGTCTGAGAAAATTGTCAGCAGGGCTGGGAGACTGGGAGGGATGTGCTTCCAGAGGGAGGGATGTGCTTCCAGAGGGAGGGATGAGCTCTCCAGGAGGGAGGGATGAGCTCTCCAGAGGAGGGATGAGCTCTCCAGAGGAGGGATGAGCTCTCCAGAGGAGGGATGAGCTCTCCAGAGGAGGGATGAGCTCTCCAGAGGGAGGGATGAGCTCTCCAGAGGAGGGATGAGCTCTCCAGAGGAGGGATGAGCTCTCCAGGAGTGTTGAGCTCTCCAGAGGAGGGATGAGCTCTCCAGAGGGAGGGATGAGCTCTCCAGGAGTGTTGAGCTCTCCAGAGGGAGGGATGAGCTCTCCAGGAGTGTTGAGCTCTCCAGAGGGAGGGATGTGCTCTCCAGGAGTGTTGAGCTCTCCAGAGAGAGGGATGAGCTCTCCAGAGGGAGTGTTGAGCTCTCCAGAGGGAGGGATGAGCTCTCCAGGAGTGTTGAGCTCTCCAGGAGTGTTGAGCTCTCCAGAGGAGGGGTGTGGGTCCTCCCAACACGCAGCTCTGGAGGTCAATCACCTGCTCTGGGCTGGTGTCCCTCCTCTGCCACCTCATTTTGGTCATGGCCAAGGCAAGATTTGGGGTGAAATCCTTCAAATTCTTCTTGTACCCAGATCCCTGAGCTAATCCAGCCCTTATCTCCAAGGGATTATCTCCGCACTGGGATAATAACTGAGAGACATCCACTCACAGGTCCATGCAAACCCTGGGCAAGCACAAACCAACCCCCAAGTGATTCCTCTCAGCTTTTCTTGTGTGGTTAAACAAGTTTGAATCACAACCCAAGTTGTTTATTAAACCAATTTCACTAAAATTGCCACTTCTGGAAGCAGCCTGTGCTCCAGTTTCCCCCTCTCCCACAATCCCAAAGCTCACAGAGTGGGAATGCAGCACTCTAGCTGCTGAGATTTCTAAATCCACACACCAAACCTGGATTTGTTCTGTTTCTGTTTATCATTTCCGTAAGCCATCCCAGTAGGAATTGCACATTCCTCGTTGCTAATTTTATCGGAGAAGGATTGCACAGCTCCCTGGGCTGATATCAGGAATGCTCCTACGGAAAGAGCATCGTGTTTTCCTGCCAGTGTTGTCCCTACACAGAGTGGCTCTTCCTGAGAGGAACTCAAATGTATTTTTGTTGAGTTGTTGGGTTTGTTTGGAGTTTTCCCTCCTTGCTGGTGGCTGAGCAAGCAGCTGGCACAGTCCCACCGCCGATGATTCACCGTGACCAGGCAAAGGCGGATCCAGCTCTTCCTGGCCTGTCTGGTTGTGACGGGAATTTTGGGTTCGGGCTGGGAGGTTTTGGGGATGGGCACCAGCTTTGGTTTTGGTTGGTGCAGCACGAGGTGGTTGGGAAGGGGAACATTCAAAATCCCATTTTGCTACTGCTACAATGTGGTAAAATCCTGGGATTAGGGAGGGAACATGGAATCAGAGTGGTTTGAGTTGGAAGGGACCTTAAAGCTCAGCCTGTTCTAGTGGGGCACCTTCCACTACCTCAGGCTGCTCCAAGCCCCATCCAGCCTGGCCTTGGGCACTCCCAGGGATCCAGGGGCAGCCACAGCTGCTCTGGGCACCCTGTGCCAGGGCCTGCCCACCCTCACAGGGAACAATTCCTGCCCAATATCCCATCCATCCCTGCCCTCTGGCACTGGGAGCCATTCCCTGTGTCCTGTCCCTCCATCCCTTGTCCCCAGTCCCTCTCCAGCTCTCCTGGAGCCCCTTTAGGCCCTGCAAGGGTCTCTGAGCTCTCCCTGGAGCCTTCTCTCCAGGTGAGCACCCCCAGCTCTCCCAGCCTGGCTCCAGAGCAGAGGGGCTCCAGTCCTGGAACATCTCCATGGCCTCCTCTGGCCTGGCTCCAGCAGTTCTGCTCCTGATCTTGGATCCCAAACTGGACACACTCCAGGATGGATGTGCCATTGGCACTGAGGTACATTGCCAGCTCAAAGTAAGGTTCAGTTGCAGAAACTCTCCCAAAACTTGTGTGAAAATCCCAGGTTTGTTGTCAGCCCCTCAGCTCTGGGATCCAGACAGGATCCCTGCAAGGAGCTGCTGTGTCCTGCTGCAAGGAATGATTTCTACAGAACATATCTGGGGGGTGAGGAGCAAAAACGAGCCCCAGACTCCATATAAGCCACAGCATTCCTAAGCCAGCTCTTCCAGAGCTTAACGAATCTCACCAATTAACACCTTCCTCATTGCCGCTCTCTATTTGTTCACTGATCAGTTTTTGCCTCCCAACCCTTCATGGCCAAATTTCGCTTCCCCGTGGAGGAAGAGTTGGATAAATCCTTTCCAACACACAGGGAGAGAAATGGAGCTCTCATGCAAATAACTTTCCTCGCTCTCTCCTGAACTTCTGCCAGTTTTGCAGCTCCTCCACTTGGGCTGTAAATATTGGTGCTGTTGGAGCCCAAAAGCTGTCACAACTCCAGGATGCTCCTGCTGCTCCTGGTTCACATTCCCTGCTTTTTCACCCCAAAGTCAGACTTATATTGGCAGGGCTGTGAGACCAGGCACCATTTTTTGGTTATTATCCCTGTTTTACTGAGGAGATAAGGATGCATAGACATTAAACCCCTGGAAGTGTCCAAGGCCAGGTTGGAGGGGGTTGGAGCAACCTGGGATAGAGGAAGGTGTCCCTGCAGGGGGTGGAATGGGATGAGCTTTAAGGTCTCTTCTAACCCAAACTCTAGAGGATTTCATGACAGATCTTCCCAAAACCTGAGAAACCCCAGGGCAGCACCAAACAGAACCTCACACATCTCATCCTACCCTTTGGAAAAGCACCCACATGTGCTGGGGGTGCCAGGGGGCCTGGGGAAGCTGCTGGCATCCCACAGAAACCACATCAGAGCGGACACCGTGGGATCCCAACCCTTTGGCACATCCCAGACCAAAGCTTGGCACAGCCTTTAAATAGGTCAGGAGTGACAGAGATTTCCAAATCCAGCTGGGAAAGGGGCTGGAGGGTTTGGATTCACATTGAAGGGCATAAATCTATTGCTTCACATCAGCAAAGGGGTTTTCCCCTGTGTCACCCAAGGATGGTCCAAAATCACTCCACTTGATCCCTTTTCTTCTGTTGATCCTACCAAGCCAGAAGTTCCTTGGATCCTCAAATCCTCCTGCAGCTCAGTGAGTGCCAATCACTCACTTTTATTCATTTATTTGGCATTTCATCCCCTTATTCTCCTCTTCCCCTTGCTGGCAGGAAGCCCCTGCCTTCTATTTTTATCATCAGGAGTTGGCTCTGCCATGAAAGTGGGACCTCACAGGAGCAACCCCAGGATCCTGAAAAGCAGAGAGGGAAAAATAAACACCCATCTCACCCTGTGCCAGCAGCTGAGCCAGGGCTGGATTTCATGGAGGAGGGAAAAGCCAAACCAGGGCTGTGCCAGCTTTGTGCTGAGAGTGAGATTTCCCCCTCTTGCTGTTTTTTGGGGGGATTTCATGATGAAAACCCAGCATGGTGATGCAGATCCCGGTGATTTATGGGGAGTTCTCCTCCAGCGAGGACTTTGCACTTGGCCAGACTGGGGGTGCCAAGGTGAAGGGCTTGGAGGGGTGTGGGAAGAGGAGCTGGCAGGGAATTGGGAACAGAGGCTGCCAAATACCTTCAGTCCAGGCCCAAAGGGATCACCTTATCCCAGGGTTTGGGGCACAGGATGGGAACACGGTGCTTTCGCTGTCCCTGACGTGCAGCCACTGTCACCAACCCCATTTCCAGTGTCCCTAAGCCCTGACCCCAAGAGAGCAGGACAAATCCAGCTGGATGAGGCTCTGCAGAGCTTTTGCACATCATTAAGGTCCAGAATGATCCAGGTTAATTTTTAATCCTCCATGTTGATGTTCCCCATGTTCCTAGGAAAGCATTTGGGATGTGTTTGGGAACACAGAAACACTTGCAAGGGCTGCTCACAGAAAGCAAATGCCCTGAGCTGTTTGGGCAGGGAATCCCACCAGGCTTCCCACAGGAGCCTGATCCTCTCAGGGATGGTCCCAGCTCCCAGGTTTTGGGCATGGTGTCACCAGGGAAACCCCAAATAACATCCCCCAGTGTCCCCCCACCTTACTGGGGAATATCTGGGATAGAGGTGAGGAAAGGTGGCAGCAATGTGGGAATGGGTTTATTCTGCTGTGCTGGGTTGATCCTGGCTGAGGATTCAGGGCATTGGAAAAATGAAACATCATAGTGGTGGTGGGGCTGGAAAGAGCAACCATCCCATCCCATCCCATCCCATCCCATCCCATCCCATCCCATCCCATCCCACCCCATGGATCCCATCCCATCCCATCCCATCCCATCCCATCCTACCCCATCCCACCCCACCCCATCCCATCCCATCCCATCCCACCCCACTCCCAAACAGGGACCCCCAATGTTCATGGGTTTAAGGCAGGCTGGGAAGGTTTGGGATCTGGGATTGCACTTGGGGAAACTGAGGCAAAGAAGGTGAAAGAGGCCAAACTTCCCATGAGCTCCCCAAGTCACAGATTCCGAATCCCAGACCTCCACTGGGGGATCTCTGCCAGCTCTTCCTGCCCTTCAGACAGGAAGCAAAGCCTTTTCCTGCTGCCAGATCCCCCTGCTTGGCTTTCTGGGTTCATCCAGCAAAGGATTTTCCCCCTGGAGCAGAGCCCCCAGCACAAGGACAGCGATGCCAGCACCAGCTGGGAATTTCGAAGGAACAACCAGGACAGAGAAGGGGAAAAACAGAAAAAAAAAACGAAGAAAAACTTCTATTGGGGAATTTTAGTTTTATTTTTTTTCTTGGAGAGGATGATTCCCTTCTCCAAAAGAAACCCCTTCTCTGGCAGGGTTGGAGCTCAGCAGATTTCACTCTCCTCTCCAGCCTTCCCAGCCTGCTCCTGGCTCTCTCCAAGCCCTGGATTTGGGCTCGGAGCCGCGGGCTCACCGCAGCTCTGTGGTGGGCACGTTGGTGGTCTGCCCCAAGCCAAGGCCTTGCGTGGCTCTGGCTTCACCTCGTGCTTTCCAGCTGGGAAATGTCATTAATCCGAGCTGCAAATGCACGGCACCATTCCTGCCATGCCTTTTCCACTGTGGAGCAGGAGGATGTGGGGTGGAGGATGCCAAGGATAAGCTCAGGAGGAGCGTGGAGGGCTTGGGATGGTGGGAGGGGGGGACAAGAAGGGAAATGTGGGAAGGCAGTTAAGGAATGAGCATGGAGGAGAAGGGAGAGGCTCTCCTGGGTCCATGAAGGGCAAGCCAAGCTCAGGGAATGGGAAATTGGGAAATTTACCCCGTGGAAAGATAGCCTTGTCATAAGGAAAAGATAAGCTCATTTCAGAAGGAGCAGGCTGGGAGCATCCTCTTCCCTTCCCAAAATGATGCTGAAGGCAGGAGGGGGATGCAACATGTGGGGACCATCCCCATCCCAGGGATACAGATTTCTGGGGAGTATTCTCACCCCAAGGATGCAGCATGTCAGGGAGTACCCTCACTCCAGGGATGAAGTCCTTTGGGGAGCATTCTCACCCCAAGGATGCAGCATTTTGGGGATTTGGGGACCTCCACCCCAGGGACACAGAATTTTAGGAAGCATCCTTTGATGGATGAAGAATTCTGGGGAACATCCCTGTGCCAGGGATTCTTGGTGAGCATCCTCTTGCCAGGACCATTCCTACTGCAGGGATGCAGCATCTCAGGAACCATTCCTACGCAGGGATGCAGAATTTGGGGCAGCATCCCTGGCCCCGGGCTCCCCGCGAGGCCCCCAGCCCCCGCCGCAGGAGCTTTGGCCCCGTGTCCCGGCAATCCCGGCCCGCTGCCCTCCGGAGCAGCCTGGCACAAAGGCTCATTGTGGGAGCGGCTTTCAAGCGAGGCCAGGGAACGGCCGCGCTCCCGGGAGCAGGGAAAGGCCGCTGGAAGAGACGGAAAGTTGCTGTTGGACGAGGTTCAGAGGCCGGGGCTCTGCGGGAGGGAGCCGGGGGAGGAAAGCAAACAGCGGAAAGTGCTGACTCCGAAAGGCAACCCCGGCATCCCACGGCAGCACCCCCGGCACGGGGAATGGGCACCGAAAGTGTCCCAGCGCCTCCCAGCAGCTTTAAATCTCCTTTTGCCGGTGAAACGTGCTTGATGTGCCCGGGAACCATCCGCGGGATGTGGAAGGGTGTGCACATCCCGCACGGAATCACAGAATGGCTTGGAAGGGATCTTAAAGATCATCCAGATCACCCAGGAAAGAGCCAAGCTCGTCCCCTGCTGCTCAGCACCCCATCCTCCTCCCTCAGCCTCTCCCTCTGCACCCCTCTACTGCCTCCCTTGGACCTCACCCTTCTCCTCTTTCACCACCTCCTTCCACCTCCCTGGGACCTCAGGGGATTCCAGAGAGCCCTTCCCTCACTTCAGCCATCAGCAATTCCTGTTCCGCTCTCGATCCCAATTTCCCTCAAACAGCAGTTTCAATGGCTCATTTCAAGACACCGATCCGAAAATGTCCCTTTTCCTCGCTGTTCCCTACTTGGAGGGCAGCTCACGGAGTTCCCGGCTGTTTTGGGGCACAGGAACGTCCTTCATCCCGCAGCCATCCCCCGGGATCCGCTGCTCCATTGCTCTGCTGGGTGTGTGCATCCCTGGATAATCACCTGCTGCAGTCTGGAAAAGCCTTCTGCCCGCTCTGGCTCTGTTCAATCCCACACAGCAGCACCCGGGAGAATCCTCCTGCAGCTGCCATCCTCCACACACGCAGGATTTTCTTGCTGGGGAGGACTTCACTCCCAGCAAATCCTTCCTCTCAGCTCAGTTCTTTCATGAAGCTCATTTATTCCATGATCCTACAGAATGGATCGATGGTCTTGGAGCAGACTGAATTCCAACCTGAATAATTATATTCTGTGATTCCAAATTTCCATGTTTTTTTATCAACAGCTTGGTTGCAGGATGCTGCAAAGGGGATGGATTTTGGGAGAGCAGAGCTCTCTGGCTGTGATGGATTTTTCCATGGGAAAAGCTCTGTGTCTCTCCCCAAACTCCGCTTCCCCATCCCAAATCTCACTGCGGCCGCTGGTGGCACGGAGACCCTCGGGAAAAGGAGGGGACAGGGCAGGGACATCAAGGGAGGCGCATTTGCTCCGTGTGGCCCTCCCGGTGCTGGGGGAGGTTAATGGGTTAATAATTAACGGGGAGCTGTTAATGGGCATCACCCCCGGCCGAGCTCCAGGTGCGTGGGGTGCCCCGTGGGTGTTTTTAGTGCGGGTGTTCCACAGGCTGCGATCCCTGGGGAATGCAGCGGGATTGGGGCTGCGGGGACCTGCTGCATCCTCAGCTTCATCAGGGAGGGACAATCCCCGAGAACCGGGCACCTCCATCCCTTTGGGGTTCGGCTGCTCCCCCAGGCAGAGTCTCGGCACGGCTCCCTTTGGAAAGGAGCCGCTGGATGTTTGTTTTCCCGGGACAGCCGAGCAGGAGCCCCGGCGGCTCCAGCTGGGATGAAAAAGCCGAGCCGGGATGAAGGGAAAGGCGAGCCCCGCTCCGCTTGGAGCTGCAGGGAAAGGATGGAGCGGGCTGGGAGCTGTCCCAGGGCTGGCCCAGCTTCGGCTCCATCCCCTCCGAGCTCAGGGATCGGCTGAGCCCCGGGACTGCAGTGATGGCCCGGGACCTCGGGCCGGCTGTCCTGAGGCCCAGCAGGATTCTTCACCCTCATCCTTCAGTATCCCGGGATTGCTGTAACGAGTTGTTACAAATGGAGAGAATTCCTAATCCTGGATCCGCGTGTTGTGTCCCCCCCGTGTCCTGTCCACTGTTCCTGGTATCCAACAATCCCGAGCATCACATTCCTGAGCAATGGCTCTGATCCCCTTGCTGCTGACTCAGTCGATCCAGCGTCACTGCTGTCCCTCGGGAATTTCCCATCACGCAGCCTCTTCTGGATCATCATCTGGACCATCATCATCATCAGGACCATCAGCTCCTGCTCCATGGACGTCTCCCAGATGCCGGATTCATTAATCACCACTTCCAGAGGCTCTGGCTCCAATCGAGCCCCATCCAGCTGGGCACAGCAGCTTTCCTTCTGGCTTGATGAGGACAGGGAAGCACCAGAGCCAGCAGAAAATTCCCTGGAAAAAGCATCCCAACTCCTGTGCAGGCTTGGGAGTTGGAATCATTGTCCTTCCAACCCAGGATATTCCATAAAGGATTCAAATGTGTTTTATTCCAGGCTCTGAAGCAAAATTGTGAAGGATTTGGAGGGTGCCGAGGTGGATTTCTCCTCCCCGGGGGCCACATCCAGGAGGAAAGCGAATTCCCAGCACATCTTCCCTCTGGTGGCCGTGGGATCGGGAGTTTGGCACAGCCGTTCCCTGAGATCCTGCTGAGGAAAATGCCACTCTCAGAGCTCATTTGGGCTGGTGAACCACAGATCTCCCATGCTCCCAGTGAGGATTTGGGATGAAGGAGGCTTTGGAAAGCCTGGAATGTGGATCCATGATCCCAAGGTGAGAGGGAGCTGTGGGGAGCATCACACCACCATGAGCTGCAATGTCAGCCAGGCCCTTCTTTCCCATAAAACCCCAATTCCAATAATGAGAAAAATAGAGAAAGTGCTGGAATTTCTACAGTTTTGCATTGTTTTCCCACTTTCTGTCCCAAATCTAAAGAGGAAAGGCAAGGAATAATCACACGGACACCAAGGGTTAGGAATTATTCTTCTTTTAATTTCACATGGTTTAAAATACGATATGAAATAAGGCTACAGTATATAAAAAACTCTCCAGCAAAATGATGTGCCAGCATCAGCAATTAAAACAAAACCAATCCCCTCCTCTAGGAATTCAATGGAGGAGGGATTTTATTTTTCTTTTGAATCCTTTAAAAAAAACCAAACAGAACCAGACACAACACACGGACACACACACACATCGCTACATCTCTAAGCTACCTCAGCTCAGGTTTTTTTTTAAAAAAGCACCTGCTTTTTCCTTGTTGTTGTTTTTTTTTTTTTTGGTTTTTTTTTTAAATCTCACTTTTAAACTTTTTTTTTTCCCACTTTTAAAAAATATAAATTATATGAAAATACACGTTGGAAAATAGTTGAACAGCACAATATAACAATCTCTTTTTTTTTTTTTTTACTTCTAAGTTTATCAGCTTAAAAAAAAAGTGTAAAACCAAAATAAAACAAAAAAAATACATTTTTTGTTTTTTGTTGTTTTTTTTTACTGAGGCAGTTAATTCCTGGAGATATTCCATTATAACATATATGTATACATAGACTTATCCTTTATTTAAACCTCTTTGGAATGTAGACAACAGCTCCTGGGTGTTACATAGACCCTACCAGGGAACAGAGCACACCAAGGCATCCCAGTTTTCCAATGTTCACAAGGAACCAGCAACTGAATCCTAAAATCTCAGAGAAAACCCCTCCAAAAAATCAAAACTCAGAAGGTGGAGACGTTTTCTGCAGCATCTGGATTTATTGGTGCTTTCTGGGACTGTTTTTTGGAGGAGATGTTGGTTTGGGAAGACAAGAGAAAGTGAAATTTGACATTATTCTTTATTTTTTGCCCTGTTTGGTTATTTCTCCCCCTGACCAGTAACAGCTGGATTGGGATGGTGGGAGTGTGGGAATAACATGGATCTCCACTTGGACACAGCACAGGGTCCAAGGATGATGATGATCCCACACATGGAGATGGAGAGGGACTGGCAGGAAAGTGCTTGTGG
Organism: Poecile atricapillus; assembly: GCF_030490865.1. NCBI lineage: Eukaryota > Metazoa > Chordata > Aves > Passeriformes > Paridae > Poecile > Poecile atricapillus. Next base: position 1,203,185 of record NC_081273.1, on the reverse strand, counting down.
TTTTTGTCATTATTGGGGTGGGTTTTATCATTATTGGGTTTTTTCCTTTATTTTTGACTTCCCAAATATCAACTGTCAGAGCCCACAAAGCTGTTTGCAAGTAGGGCTCAGGCTCTGCCAGAGGGGCCAAGGGGACACCAATCCACATGGAAACAGCAGAAAATGAGCAGGACACAGAAAATATCCCAAAAACTCACCCAAAGCACCTGAGACATTCCAAAGCAAGACAAAATGACCTCGTTTCCAACACTATCTGCGAGGGGAAATTCGCTCCTGTGTGGAGGAAGCAGCACAGGAGGGAGTCCCAGCCCTGGCAGATCTCCATCATCTCTCTCAAATCCATCCTTCTGGGCCAGCAGGTGGGAATTAACCGAGCTTTCATGGACTTGAAGGAGCTCAGAGGGTTTGGGTTGAGCTCGTCTGGCTCAGCACAGCCCTCGCCAAAGGCCAGCAATGAAAAGCAAAAGGAAAAAGGAACCAAAGCAAAAGAAACAAAGAGAAATCTGCACATTTCCAGTGTATAAACAGCACCCATCTCTGGGATGGCCTCTAGAATGGGAATAAAAGCAAAGGAAAATCGGAAATGATGGAGCTGATGTGTCTGGGACTGTTCACTGAGGCTGGGAGCTGGGAGGGCAAAGGGTGAAAAAATGATGGAGAAACTCCAGCCAGAGGTTCCTTCCAAAAATCCAGAGCTGCTTCCCATGGCTCCCTCTTCCTAACCTCGAACCATCTCCCCAAAATCACTGGGAACACCCAGACTCGGCTTGGAAACCTGGAATAAGCACAGTGGATGAGGGATTTATCCTGGCAGGGGGACAGGGTTGTAGCCAAAACTGCAATTCTTCCTATTGGAGGGAAACTTTATCCCATTCTTTTTCTTTTTCAGATGGAGTACCTGAGAAACCAGGAGGGATGTCCTGGGACACGGCCCACGCCAGGGGCAGGAGCTGGGATGTCTGGGAGTCCCTTTCTAAAGGTGAAGAGGGATTTAAGTGACCCATGATGGGCAAGCTCAGGGCACTTTGCAACAACCACCAACATCCCAAAAAAATCCTCTGATGGAAATCCAACCTTTCCTGTTGGGATGTTCTTTACCAGCTCCTCCCTGTGCACTCTGTGCCCTCACAGCTCTCCTGGCTCCCTGTCCAGCTGCCCAGCCTTGGCTGATCTGGCCCAGAGACCCTCTGGGGGTCTCATCCATCATATCCCTATTTTCCTTTCCTCCCTCCAACTTGGCCAGGCTGCCTCCATTCTCCTCCTCCCTGCCTGCCCGAGGAGATGAGCCCAAGTTCCACTTCTCAGTGGGCAGCGTCCCTTTCCTCCTCTGGGGTTCCCTTCACCTTCCTTCCATCCCCTCTTCCCTCCTTTCCACCCATCCCAGCCTTTCCTTCAGACAACCCTCAGCACCTGAGTGTAACAACCTCCCTTCCTGGACCCCCTCTGCTTCCACCCCCTTGGCAGGAGCTCCCTCCTGACCCTCCCATTTCCCCTCCAACCCCCCTTTCATAAGGACACAACAGTTTTGGGGCTGACTTTCCCTGCAATGAGCAGTTTTAGGGTACAGAAGTGCTGGGTGCCCCAGCTGCAGAGGGAAAAGAGGAGCCCAGCACCTCTGGGCATCACTTTGGGATTGGGCTCCCCTCCAGCTCTGCCCCTGGGGGTGGGGATGTGCCTGAATATTCTGGATATTTCACAGATTCCTGTCCTGCCCCTGCTCCATTGGGATCAGGAGTCACTCTGCAGCACTCTGGAAAGGCTCTGAGCCCCCATTCCCAGCTGTCCCACAGTGCCTCTGGAATGAACTCCGTGCCCCAAAGACACACACAGCACACAGAGAGGGGACTTTGGTAAAGTACAAAACATTGCCTTTAAATGCAATCACCCAGAGGGGTGAAAGATTCCCTTGGGTGGAATTGATCTGCCTCTGGGATATGGGAACAACCTCTGAGCCTCCAACTCCCAGCAAGAACACCTGAGGGGTGGGGGATTGTCCTCAGCCATCCAGGGAGCCCTGGGAACAGCAGGAGAGACCCCTCCAGAGCAATCCAGCTGCAGGAAGGGTTGGGAGGCCAGAGGGAGGGAGCAGCTGCCCTGGGAGTGATCCCACAGTCGGCCGTGCCTGGTGTGAGCAGCAGCCCAGGAGGCAGAACGAGCCCATTTGCAGGGACAATTTCCTTTCTGCTGTGCCCACACACGGCCATGAAGACAGAGCTGCTTGAAACAGGAAGGAAAAAACATTTCCCTTTGGGTTTTGATCATTTTCCTGATTTTCCCCCTCAATTAACTTGCATATTTTCCATTTACCACGTTGAAAACATGGGAATTTCTCTCCTTTCTCCTTCTCAAAAAAAAGTTTTCTCTAAGCACCAAAGTGTTCCTTGAGCAAAAGAAGTGATTTGGAAAATGCAAAAAGACATTTTCCATGGAAATTTTGAGAGGATTTGTGCAGCCAGAGATAAAAAAATAGCAGGGATTTCAACCAGCATTATCAGCACAGCGTGTGGGGCTGGAAACATGAGTGGCACCCCCAGCCAGCATCAACAGGAGCCACTTTGGAGTTCATTTTTCCATCCCAGTCCCAGCATTCCAATTCTCCAGTGGGGTCTACATAAACTAATTCCTTTTCTTCTCTTTCCTCCCTGGGATAAAACTCTCTGCTGGCAGAACAGAAACAAACACACACAATATTGCAATACTGAGACCATCTTAGAGCTTAAGACTATTTAGGAAAAAAAAAAAAAACCAAACAAATACTGGCACAAAATTTAATAAAATAAAACTTTAAAAAAAAAATAAAAAAAGTCTTGATCCCTCCTAGGAAAAATTCTATCTCTTGTAGAAAAGAAGACAATGGACAGAAAGGTGATGGAACAAGAACAACAGTTCTTGGTTTTTTCCTATATTGCCCCTCCCCAAAGCAAGAATATTCACCCATTTTGGTTTTCCAAAAGAAAAAAGTTTAAATTCCTCAAATTCCTCAGGAATATTGTCATTCCTGACCTGTCAGTTTGTGTGTGAGCAACCAAAGGGATCCATTCAATCCCACTTTTTTCTAAACAGCCAAGGGTGGGGAGGGGACTGTTGGTTTTTTAAGTGAGCTACATTTTTCTGGCTTTCTTAAAACTCAGAATTTTCCCCCAGAAAAGCCTGTCTTGGAGCTTTCAGGAAATCAACAAAAGCCCATCCTTCCCAAAAGTTTTCCTCTTCCTCCCCCCTCTCCCCCGACATCCTCAAAGCCTCGAATCGGAGTGGCCCTTGAAAAAAAACGAGCAGAAGAACAGCGAAATTGAATAAAGAAGAGCCACCAAACGAGTCCCGTGGGCTCTCCCCGAGGACAGCGGCGGCGCCGTGTCCCTGTCACTCGTCGGCGTCGGGTTTGACGTCGAGCATGGCGTGCAGCTCCTCGGGGGTGTAGCCCAGCAGGCTCTGCAGGTCGCACACGAAGCGGTACACGTAGCGCTTCCCGGCCGTCTTGTGGATGATGTTCTTGTCGTAGTAATAGCGCAGCCCGCGGCTCAGCTTCTCGTAGTTCATCTTGGGCTTGTTTTTCCTCTTGCCCCATCGCCGGGCCACCTGCAGGGAGCGGGCACAGGGAGGAAAGGTCAGCCTGGCTCGGTTGGGATGTCTGTGTCGATGTTCCCTTCCCAGCAGGAAGACTGGGAAGGGAACAACATTTCCCTCGTCATTAAGAATCGATGCTTGGGAAAACCAACCTCTGTGCAATGGCAGACCATGGCAGAGTGCTCTGTGAGCATTTATTGGGATGATTTCATGTGCTACCTCAGATATAGCCTCATATCCCAAGTCCTTCAACCCTTTCTCAAGGTTTCTCTTGCCCGTTCTAAACCAGATGACACCAACATGCAACGCCCAGTGCCCGTCACTTTTGCACTTTGGCAGGCTGCAGTCACTCATGGAGTTATTCAGGTTTAAAACCTCTAAGATCATGGAGTCCAGTCGTTCCCCAGAACTGATCCATGCCACATCCACACAGCTTTTAAATCCCTCCAGGATGGGGACTCCATGGGCAGCTGTGCCAGGGGCTGGACAGCCCTTTCCATGAAGGAATGCTCCCTAATATCCCTGAACCTCCCCTCGAGCCACTTCCTCCTGTTCTGTCACAGAAGGGGCCAAACCCCACCTTCCAGGGTGACAAAGATCACAAAGGAGGGGACAAAGATCTCACCTGCTCCCCAAAGCAGGGGACAGCCCCTCACCTGTACCCAGCCTTTCTGAAGAGCTTTGCCACGGCTCCTCTCCCTAAGGTGTTCCAGCTACTTCCCACCAGCACCACCACAAACCCCCGCTTCCAAAGGGTGACTGCACCACAATTTTCAACAAATTTTCAGTTGGACTCTGATTCCTTGGTTGCCCAACATATCCAAGACCAGAACAAAGTGGCTGCCCAAAGGGATGAGGACAGGCTTATCCACACCAATATTTCTGAGGAGTTTGGGTTGTGCACTTAATTCCAGGGCACTTTACCTCGTCTGGGTCTGAAAGTTTGAACTCCCAGCCATCGCCCGTCCAGCTGATGAAGGATTGACAGGACTTGTCAGTGAGCAGTTCCAGCAGGAATTGCCACAGTTGGATGGGTCCACTGCCTAAAAAGACAAGGGAAACACGGGATATTAATGCCAGGAAAAGCACAGATCATTCTATCACAGTGGGGGAAAAATTCTCATGCAAAAGGTGCTCACTGAATAAAATAAAACCTTCTGTCAAAAACAGCCATGAGCAGCCACAGGGCAGAAGCTGAGCTGAGAGTAAAACCCTACAGGTAACAAAACTTCCTATTTGCAGGAAGAGCTGAATATTCATGCCCTGGAATGCTTCACGTGGAGTTACATAAATAGGATTATTTTTCTGGCACACAAACAGGAGGAGTCACTGCCTTGGCACCCGAGTAGCACCGATCCCTCTGTGCCAAAGAGCCGCCGGCCACGGCTGAACTCCGGCAGACTCCACTTCCCGACCTTGACTCTTTGCTCCGTGCTGTCGATTGAGATAAGGGGGACCCAGGTACGAGAATTCCTTGGCCTCTTTCCAGGACGTGTTGCTGCAGGAATGGGCTCTGCTGGCTTGTGAGGAGGGTGAGGGCACACAGAGCTCCCCAGCCCAGGATCTCCTCGTCACCGCCTTGGCACAGCCTCAGCAAATCCATGAGGAACCTCCCTGTGGCTGCTGCTCCCCTGAGGCAGCTGGAGAGGCACGAGGTGATGTGGAGCAGCCCATGCCACGGGTGTTCCACCTGTCCTGCCACGCCTGGTTCCATCTCCCCTCCAATCGCTCATTTTGGCCATCCCCAGTTTGTGTCAGCGCAGCCGCTGAGCGCCTGTGGCTGGGTTTGGCTGGAGTCATGGAGAACTTTTGAAATACTCATCTCTTCCTTGGCCTTGTGTCCCAAGCCAAGGTAGAGGAGAAGCCCTGGAGCTAAAATCTCTTTGATGAGCAACTTCCAAATGTGGCCACGCCCCAAATATTGCACTTAGCTGTGGGCAAGGTGTTTTGGCAGAGACCCTGCCATGGTTTAAACCTAGCTTGGAATAGATCACTAATAATGACAATAATTACAATGAGACAACCAGAGGAGAGAGGAAATTATTTGTCCCACATGGAATTGCACAGGCTGGATTAGCTGGGGTAATCCCAGTGCTGACAGCACTGAGCAAAGCTTCAAGCAGGGAAAGAATGAGTTATGGGCTCAGGAAAAGGGATGGAGCCCAGCCTGTTTCCAGGAATGCCAATGGATGCTGTCCGAGCTGTGGCTGCAGGATAAGCCACGGAGGGAAGGGAGGGCTGCTCCCCTTCTCCACACAGTTTAAAATGACTCAAAAGCTGCTGGGGAGGAGGAAATGAGAGAGCTGGCTCCAGGACACGGGAATTGCTGTGTCCCATCCAGCCTTTCCCAAAATGTTTCTCCCCTGTTATCCCTGTGGAACTGCTCCAGGGGTTTGTCAGTGCCAAGCCTGGGGGCTATCACAGCCACAGGCAGGGCAAGGCAGGGAGCTCCTGGCTCCTTCTGCTGGAAATGGGAAGGGACTCAGCGGGGAAAGGCTCCAGCCCGTCACTCCTCTGGAGCTTGCCAAAATATTGACTCCACAACTGAGCTCTCCAGTAGAGATGGAGCTGGAATATCCATGCCAAAATGAGGGAGGAAATTCAGATGACGCCTTCGCCTCTTGTTAAAAGGGAAGAGCGAAAAGCCTGGCCTGAAGTGCCACCACATCTCCAGGCTCAGGGCTATTTATAGCAGTGAGCTCTAAAAGCAGAGAAAACACCGGGAAAATGGTTTAGTGGCTGCCTGAGGTCTTCCACAGGTGAATTCCTGAGGGGATGAGTTCTCTTGGCCCGTCTGACCTTACACCAACTCCCCACACACAGCCAGGGAGCATCCAACACCCAAATCAAGTTAACAGTGACACAGCCCAGGGACTCCAAGGGCAGGTCCATCCCCTCCCACTGATTTCTCTCCTACCCAACTGAAGAAAAAGGATTTTTAGTTGATTCCTTCCCCAAAATAAGAGGGATGGAAATTCATCACCTGGGTGCCGGGTTCTTGGGCAAGGAACTGCCCTCAAAACACCCCTGGACCATCCTGGCCCTGTGCAGGATATTTGGAGGTTCCAGCCTCACTAACCCCAAGCCAATGGCCAGTGCCATTCCTGTTTGGCTGCCAGCTGGCAGGGAGAGGTGTTGGGAAACCCAGGAATTCCTGCCCTCTCCTGCAAGCAAGGTAGGGCTCCTGCCACCACCCCCAGTGCCACTCTGCCGGGTATTTTGGAATTTCCAAGGAAGGGGTGTCTTCCTTGCAACAGGGATTCCCGGGGTCTATTCCGAGCTGCCTGCAGGACACGCGTAAAACCCCAAATTCCTCTCTCTGGACAGGCAGTTATGTGAGGAATGTGTTTATGCAGGGCTCCAGGCATGTCCCAGCTCCTGTAAACACCCCCTCCCTGCCCGAGGGGGAGGCAGCCAAGCCTGGCAGATGTGGCACCGCTCTGAGATGGCAGCGGGGTGGCAGGAGCCAAACCCCAGCACATGCCCAGGCCTGTGCCCCAAATCAGCGCTGGCAGGGAGGAGAACAGAGCAGAGAGCAGTGCTGGAGGTCAGGGCATCATCTGCTGCAGCTGTAATTAGTGCTGGGTGAGGGATCCTCACAAATGAGCCACTCTGCAGCCAGCAAGGGGCAGGGAATACCTTCCCATAGGATTTCAAGGTGGCTCATGCAGCAGTGCCACTCCCCTCAGTGTCACAGGACAAGCAGGAAGCTTCTAGGCTTGTCCCTGCACCCCAAACTTCCTCATCCACAGGAGCTGGGAGCAGTGCCCATTTTCCATCCCTCCTGCTCCAACCCTTGCCCTCATCCCAGTCAGGGCTGGAAATCCCCATCAGGATGCCAGGCTGGGATCACTCCATGGTACAAGCACACACAGCCAGGCTGTCCCAAGACATCCCACCACGGGATCTGCTGCCTTGCTTATCCCAAAACAACCACCAGTTCCTGCAGCCTGGATTGGGATGCAGCTCCAAGCGTGAGGTGCAGGGGCCCAAGGCAGCTGTTCTGGCATTGCTCCCTCCACACACATCCAGGGGCTGCCCAGAGCAGACCCAGCCCTGCCTGGGGACTGGGGGCAGCCCTTGCTCCACAAAAGACAAGGCGAGGACTCAGAGGGGTGGGGGTTCCTCCCACCCCACAGAGACCTCCTGCACCCACAGAGCTGCTAAAAATAGCACCCACAATGGGGGCCCTGTCTGGCCTTGGTGGCTCTGAACAGGGTCCTTCAGCAGGGACTGTCACAGCACAGGAATCCTGCAGCGTCAGGGGGAAAATATTCCCCTTGAGGCGGGTGATAGTCGGAATTGTGGGAACTGGGAGCTGCTGGCCGAGCGGGGCTGCCTCAGCACCGAGCTCTGATGGTGTCCCCAGAGCGAAGGGTTTGGTGTCACGCCATCCCTGTGCCATCCTTCCTTGGTCAGGACAGGTTCCCCAGCTCCCTCCCAGCCTCTGGGATACCGAGCTCTGCTGGATGGGGCCGTTCCAGGGGTGCAGTGAAGGTGGCACTGCCCAGCTGGGGCAGATGGGCACCACATGGGGAGGGCACAACCCCAGCCCCAACATCTCTCTCGGGACGGTTTTACACATCCACCCCTCCCAACGGCCTCTGTTTTGTTTCCCTCGGTTCAAACAAGACAAGAAGACAAAAAAACCCCACCTACCCCAGCGAGGCACTTCTGCCGGGCGCTCTGCGGTTTGTGGTTGCAACCCCACAAAACAAATGGCCCTGGCAACGTCTCCAAAACAGCCCCTGCCCCACTCACCTGCCCACCCTGCCCACCCCCTCTGATGGCACCACGGTCCCCAAATCCCCCAAAGGGTTGGGAGTGCTGGTCCCCATCACTCCCTTGTCACACCAGTTCCCACAGCTCCTGCCCGGGCTGGTGCTGGCATCAGACACTGCAGAGCGGTGGAGATCTCCAAAGAGCAGGGGTGGAAAAGCAGGAAAGGACCCAGGAATCCCCTTACTGAGGGAGCAGCATGGCCATGATGACAGGCAGGAGAGCAGCCAGAGGGCCAGGCCAGAGCTGCCTCCCTGCTGTAGCTGCTCTGCTCTCAGGCAGGGAGTGGTGGAAGGACTGGGCTCATGACGGGGAAGAGACCCACACAAATCATCGACTCCAGCTCCTGGCCCTGCACGGGGCAATCCCACCCTGTGCCTGAGAGAGCTGCCCTGAACTGAGCCCAGAGGCACCTGGCAAAGCTCCAGGGGTTCTGTGAGCTCCAGTGCCCCTGATGTTGGTCCTGCAGGCCACGAGCTGCTGAGCAGCAGCAGCTGGGTGTCTGGAGGAGACACAGCCAGAGCTGCTGCCCCCATCACCCCCAGGCTGGAGGAGCCCTGGGGAGAGCTGAGCTCTGCCACGCTTGGCCAGCGGAGCGTGGGGCTGGGTTTGCTCTCGTCTGGCAGGTGGGGCAGGAGCCACTGAACCGGCCCCGGTCCCACCCTCCAGTCCCCACCCAGGGGAGCCCAGAAGGGCACTGAGCCCATTGGGCCCTGCCTGAGGCAAGAGCAGGCAGGAGCTACAGGGTGGTCACCCTGAAGCTCAAGGACAGGCCAAGGGCACCACAGGAGCAGGGTAAGAGCAGCCCCTGCATCCCAGCAGGGCCAGGGGAGCTGCAGAGTGCAGGAGGAGGGGTGCCTGCGTTCCCAAACTCCCGTGCCCTGGCTGCTCCAGCCCTGCAGGGAGGATGCTGCTGCTCCCAGGAACGCTGGTCACAGCCTGGGGAAGGCAAGGACAGGCAGGCCACTGGAGTGTGGCAGGAAAGGGGACAGGAAGGCACCTGCTGGCAGATTTTTGGGGGCTGATGACCACAGTACAGGGGGATCTTGCCTGTGGAGGCTTCAGAGCAGCAGCACAGCACCAGGGGGAGGGGCAGCAGCACCTGAGCTGTCCTGAAAGAGACCCACTTTCCTTGGCACCGCCTCAACTTTCTTGCAAAACAGCAGCTGTGCTTTCACTGCTGGTCACAGATAAGCATCGCTCACAAACAGAGGCTGGGCAGGCTGCAGGCTCTGCAGCACAGCCAGCACACACTGCACAGGGCTCAGACACACATCTGCCCCACGCTGCTGACAGCCAGGCTCACGGCAGGGTCTGCCCTGGGCAGCTCCAGCTCGGTGGAGGGAGAGATCTGTGTGGGATAACATCGGTGAAGGAGGCTGCTCCTGCACTGCCTCCTCAATTCCTAATGCCCAGCAGCATCACGAGGGTGGCATTGCTCTGAGAGGGACACTCAGGTCATGGGTGACATCAGCTGGAAGGGACATTAACTCTTCAAGTGCTGGGACTGCCTTTGAAGGGTTCAGCACCTCCCTAAGCAGGCCCAGAGCAGAGGACAGGCAGCAGCACCCATAGAACCCCAGCCTTGCTGATGTGTGGGATCAGGGCTTGGTGTGCCCCACCTCACCTCTCCCACCCCTCTGGAAGCCGGGGAATGGCCCTGCTGTGTGCTCAGTGATGTGGAGCAGCAGCTCTGGCCCACAGCAGCACCAGCACTGTGGCTGGAAAGCCCCGGGGTGTCAGTCCTGCCCACCACAGAGCAAACAAACCCCACTCCTTGGCTGCCAACCCACACAGCTGCTCGAGGGAACCCAAACCCAGCTCAGCACTGAACAGCTATGGTGAACCAGCAAGGTCTGACCTCCTGCAGCCCTGCAGCACCAGGGGAGCAGCAGCACAGGCTGCAAACACCAACACAGGGCACACAGATCCAGCTGGGTTTATCCACCTGCTGCCAGGGCTCCTGCAGGGTGCTGGGGGCCATGGGAATCAGAAGAGGCTGCAGGATCCAGCTATGGCAGAGCCCCAGGGGATGTGGAGGCAGAGCTGAGCTCACTTTAGCCCAGCTGGGCTCAGGCACTGCAGGGATCTCTGCCCACTCACACCAAACATGGCTCTGCTGCTGAGCCAGGGAGCTTAGACTGAGCTCAGCTGAGCCAGCGTGAGGTTTAGCAGTGAACACACATCCTGAGCCATCCCTTGCCTGGATTTCATGGACGCACTCTGTGTCATGGCAAAGTAAATAAAATCTGGCTTAGTGCAGAATCTCAGAATCAGAGAATCTCCTGAGCTGGGAGGGACCACTGGGATCATCCAGCCCAGCCCCTGGGCCTGCACAGACACCCTCAAATCCCACCCTGGGCATCCCTGGAGCTCTGTCCAAAGGCTCCTGGAGCTCTGGCAGCCTCGGGGCTGTGCCCATTCCCTGGGGAGCCTGGGCAGTGCCAGCACCTCTGGGGGAAGAACCTTTCCCTGATGTCCAACCTAACTCTGCCCTGGCCCAGCTCCAGCTGTTCCCTCAGGTACAATTCAAGCTGCCCAAGCTTTGACTGAGCTCCAAACCCAGGTGCAAACCCTCCCTGCAGCAATGGAAACTGAAGTTCACCAACTCCTGAGCAAGAACATTTCTCCTTCGAAAAGAAGATAAGAAAATTGCATCAACCTCTCTGTGAGCAACCATGGCAACTTGTTAAAATAGGTCAAGATGTGGGGGCAGATAAGGCAGCTCTGAAAGGCTGCTCAGAGCTGGGTGAAGAACACATCAAACGCAAACGGAGCTTCCGCCAAAATGCACCTTCTCACCCCAAAACACGCCTCTGGGGCAGATAGCATCAGAGACCTGCTGGGGCCACCTCCCCGGGCACCACAGAAACAGGGCCTGGTAACAGAACCTGAACAACATTGTCAGGTCCTCAGAGGCAGCACAGAAAGCTCTGGGGATGGGGGATGTGCTGTCCCTCTTCACCCTGCCAGGTCTAGCAGGGTCACCACGAGGTGGGTGCTGGGTGTGTCCTCAGGTGTGAAATGGAACCCCAAGGTCTCGGTGGTTTGGGTTCCTGGGCTGGCAGAGCCCTGCTCTGCTCCTTGGGAGGCTCCACCTCCCTCCTCAGCAGAGCCACCAGCAGAGCCCAGACTGAGTTCCCCTGCTCTGGCTGCCAGACAGCACTTCCTCCCCTGAGTAAAGTAAGAGTAAAGCACAGCAATGCACAAAAAGGCTGAGCTGTGCCCGAGTCCCCACTCTGAGTTCAGCTGGCCCAGGCCAGACCTCCAGCACTTCTCAATGGGCAGCCTGAGGAGGCTTTTTTGAGCTGACACAAACCCAGAGCCTGGAGAGTGCCCAGTTCTCCTCCAGGTTGAAACCCAACACATTCTACTCGCTGTCCCTAGGACCTGCCCTCACAGCGACCCTGCTCTGGCTCCCTTGGCTTGGAAAACCCAGGGCTGAAGATTTGGGGTCTGTAAAATGGCTCAGGGGACATCTCTGGAGTCCCTGCCTGCCAGGATCACCTGTCCAGGGACCTTTCCCAATGGCAAAAGCTGGCTCTGCTGGCTTGAGTATTGCTCAGCAGCCTTTGGAGCAGGCAAACAGCTCCAGCTCAAGCATTTCCCAGTGATTCCAGATTTTCCTCTCCACATTTAAAGCCTCTCAAGTGAAGCAACACAAAAATAAATAAAAAAATCAGGCGTTCCTACTTATTGATCCCACCAAAGTGCCTGGGCCAAGGGATTCTCTTCCCAGCTCCAAGAGGGGTTGGAAATGAGGTGAAGGAAAATGTTACGCAGAGCAAAGCGTTTGGAATTGTGCTCTGGCATTGCATGAACCCAAGTCTCCCCTTCCTGAAGGCACTGCTCCAAGGACAGCCTTTGGGGTGCTAAAATTCCTTGGAAAACACAGGGTCCAGCCTCTGACTTCAGCTCCTCGCCTTTCTCCGGGGGTGGCTCTTTTGCACTCTTTTCCATGAGCTACAGCAAAAGTGGAGGGAAATAGCCAGCTTGGGAAAGAATGCTCCTGATTTTGCCAGCACCTGTGTGCCTCGGTTTCCCCAGCTGTTCAAACGCATCCTGGGCTCTGCGTACCCAAAGCACTTCCAGGTGCCGTAGGGAAAGGCATTGTCAGGAGACAATAGGAATAAAAATAGGAATAAAAGGAGCAACTTGTGCTCAGTGCTCACTTTTCTCAGGAACATTGATTTCCATGGCAGATTTCCAGTAGAGAATAACCCCAGGTCACAGTCCCTCCTCTCCCTCCCCACCACATCCCCAAGCCCCAGTCCATTCAGGAATGCAGAGCACACTCGTATTTTCTGTGGACTTGGTAGAGTCTCATTCAGCAGGCAGGGCTGAGCTCTCTTTCTAACTAAAGCTATAGCAACAAACCACTTCCTTTTTTACACTCCTAAAATTATCTCCCCACCTTTCCTCTCCCTCCTGCTCTCCCCACCCTCACAGGGGCTGGTGTCAGCCCCGAGATGAGCCGTGCGTGGGAGCAGACTTGGGGCCAGCCGCACCTCAGGATCTGCTCTGAACCTGGTGATGATCTTTATCGGCACTAACTCTTTCCAGCAGCTGGGGCAGGACAGATGTGAATGTGCAGAGCCAGGGGAGCTGGCAGGAGGCTGCCCCAGAGTTTCCTTAAGCACAGGGGAAAGCTATGGCACAGAAGGGCTGGAAAGGATTAGCTCAGCTTTAGCTGGAAGTCCCATCCCACCAAGTTTCTCTCCTTGGAGATGCCAGATTGCTGAAGGGCTGTCATAAAGAGCCAGAGTTTCCATGGCCTATCACCTTCTCATCTCTCCCAGAGCAGGGAAATGGAAAATGTTTGGGATGGTTCTGGCAGCGCCCCATCCCTGCCTCACACCAAGGTACGGAGCAGAGCGGGGCCAGAGGGGAGAGGACCCGTCCCCACCACACAGCAGGGCTGGAGACGAGGCTGCTCCTGCCCCAGGGGGGAAACCACAACCAAGAGGCCACCAGTCACTGTCACAGGGGCCAGGGGCTCTGCAGCACCTCGTGCTCAGGAGCCAAAGCAGAGCCAGCTCCTGCCATAGCCAGGACAGTGGAGAACGAGGCACCGAGGGCCCTGTGCCAAGGAGCACACCCCCATGAGGGGTGTGAGCCCAATCTCAAAGGAGACACAGCCCTGGGCTGACCCCAGAGACACCCCAAAACCCTCCCCACACCCCTGCACCAGCCACACCGAGCTGGGGCAGCCCAGCGTGCCCCGAGGCTGTTCCCCTGGCCATGGGGAGGGGCTGGGGGGCACAGAGGGGTTCCCAGGATCGTGCCCCGAGGCTGTTCCCCTGGCCATGGGGAGGGGCTGGGGGGCACAGAGGGGTTCCCAGGATTGTGCCCTACCTGTGTAGCCAGCCAGGGCAGCAGCAGGAATGACAGGCTTGTCCTTGTTCATGTCGGCCCGGTCCCGCACATAGTCCTTGAAGGTGCCCTTGGGCTTGTGGCTGGGCAGGGTGGCAGGGTAGTCCTCGGAGTCGAAGCTGTCGTAGGAGGGGACGCGCTGCAGGCTCTGGAAGGAGGACTGGCTGCTCCAGGACTGCGTCAGGCGGTCACAGCTGTCGTAGCTCTCTATGCTCTCGAAGGAGTCCTGGCCTCCCAGCTTACCTGGAGGAGGCACAGCAGGTGAGAAGAGCCTGGCCAGCACAGGATGCTTCACCTGTGCACTCTGCAGGGACAGGGCAGCTGATGCTGGGCCTTTACATCCCATCTCCAAAGTGAGCATGGCCCAGACCTGCAACACTTTTACCTTTGCCATTCAGAGCAGGGCTGAGCACTGGAAAACTTCAGGCAGAAGAGCAAGGCAGAGAGAGTCGGGAAAAACCCAAATCTGGCCTCTCTACCCAAGACTGGCGCCTGGGGCTGACTGGAAATGGTCCCTCATTTCCAAAAGGCAATGTCAGAAACATAGTTCACTCTAGATACTTACGGCTGAGCTCAGGAGCCTAAACATGGGCACTCCAGCACCTCTTTATTCAGAGGGTGGGGAGGCCCTGAGAAGCTGAGGCTGCCCCAGCTCTGGAAGTGTCCAAAGCCAGGTTGGACGGGACTTGCAGCAACCTGGGACAGTGGAAGGTGTCCCTGCCCATGGCAGAGGGTGGAACCAACTTTAAGGTCCCTCCCAACTCAAACCTTTCTAGGATTCTTTGATTTCTGTGATTCTGTTGCTGCTGAAGGATATTGGAGGTCTCCAATAAATCCCCCATTACATCTGCCAGCCCTATTCAAACCCTGCTCAGGCACACCCAGCCCCTTTCTGATGTTCCCTCCCAAACAGCAGCCTTTGGCTGCCATCTGTTCCAGCCAGCCCCAAATCCCCAACCAGCAGCAGGTTTGATGGAGGAGGAGAGCCAGTGGCTGAGAGCTCCAGCAGCTTTTTCCAGCTCTGGTAAGGTGAGCACAGCTGCTCTGTGTCAAAGTCATTCTCTGGGGTATTTTTAGTCAAAGGCAGAGCATGAGAGGCCAGATCCTCAGCAGTGCTATTTACACCCCCCAGAGCCAGCCCGTGCAGCTCTGTACTCAAACAGAGCTAAAAAAGGACCCAAAGAACAAACTGAAATTGCTGCCTCTGATCTCCCTACTCTGCCGATTGCTCAACATCTTTCCTGACAAGCTACAAGCGTAACAGGATCATTCAAGTTCACTAATTTCCCAAACCCAGCTAAAAACAGCTGCTGGGATTGTGCAAGAGCTCCTGGAGAAATTTCCATTGGCAGAGCTACCCACAGCCTGGGCCCAGAGAGCAAATCCCAGAGGATGGGGAACGTGGAAGGGCGCTGGCACACGCCCCCAAATATTTGTTGTGTTGTAGTTTGAAGAGCACTTGTTGTGAAAAGACTCAACTACTGCAGGCCCTGCCCTGATTGCTGGCCTGGAACCATTGGGAGCTGGGATCCACTGGCTTCATTCTGCTGGGACAGCCCTGTTTCAAAGCCTTTTCTCTTTTCCTTTAGGTTTTTGAGGATTTCACACTCCAATCCTGCCCTGAATCCTCCTAAGGGGAACACAACGCTGCTGTGTGTGTGTGCATTAATTGGAATAACCAATTTCCTGAGCAGTCCTGCAGCACAGGCTCATTTAGAAAAGGAATTAAAATCCGACAGAGATGTGATCCCTGTCAATCCATTGGAAATTCACCTAAATTCCACCTAGCTGGAACAATCACACCCTGCACTTACTCAGGAGAAGCTTCAATGGGTTTGGCAGCTCCACTTCTGAAGCAGCCACCCTCACTGACAGGGCAGAGAGAAACAAGTCCCATGGGACCCCAAAATTTCCTCCTAAAGCCCCACAGAAGGTGTCTGGAAAACCTTCACCCTGAGGTGATGCTGAAGGGCCTGACTTTGTGTCAGACTAACCCTGTAAGGTAAAGAGGGACATAAATAAAAATTAACCAGGTTCTGCCTTATATTAAGGCTTTCCCCTGTGCCAGGAGGATTTGTGTTTCCCAAAGGCCCTTCCATGGCTGAAATGCAGCTCCAGTGTGAGCACAGCCTCTTGCAATCAGTGTTCAGATCTTTGCTACCAGCAGCATCCAGGGCTCTCTCTTCCCTCCCCTGAAAACATTTTAAGGTTTGCCCCTGAGAACAGCTGCAAAAGCCTCCCTGAACCACCACCCTGTGAGAATGATGAAATCACCTGTGTTAAAGAAAAGGTCAGAAAAGGGAAAGACACTGCTGAAATTTAGGCAGAAAAACAACCCCAAAAAGAGTAGTTTACCCAAAATTAAAACCCTGCTGCCCTTCTGGCTCACATCATCTCTCTCAGGAGAGGCAATAACACGAGTAACAACTTTCCTGAAATTGGCTCTCCCAGCTTGGAAAAAGAGTGAGAAAGTTCAAATGAGCAGCACGTGCAATGCAGCCCTGGAAAGCAGCTCTGCCTTTCCTGGGAAGGCAGCTCATCCTCTGCTCTCTGGATAAATGGGTTTAAGTGCTCCACATCAAACCTGGCTCACAGCACACGTCACTGTAATGAATTCTGTGCCTGGGCACACCTAGATGCCATTCAGGGGGATGGCAGGCAGGTCACATCTCTTCCCTGTGCCTCAGGTTCCCTACCTGGAATCCAGAGATAATGATCCCACTTGTGAGGGACTTTGAGCTCCATGGATTAAACTTTTAGCTTTGAACAGAGACAGAGCCACATCCCCAGCCTGGCATTGCTGATGTGCTCATAAAGCAATCAGACATGTGGGCTCCACGTGCTCCCAATCTCAGAACATTAATTGGGAAGGTATTTGGGCTCAGATCCTCCAAAGTGTTCAGGAGTTTAAATCCCACCATCTCAAACAGGAATCATGTACCTGTGACTCTTTGGAGAGGAGCATTCGGGAGGGCCTGAGCTCTGCTGTAGCCTCAGCCCCTGACATCTGCACCTCGTAACAAAGCACAGAATTTGCTACAGCAGAATATTTCAAACAAGCAGCCATCAAATCCCTGAAACATAATGGATCAAGACTGTGGATCACAGAGTGCAAAACTCTTCAGAGCCTTGAACAGCAATTCCTGATGAGAACTTGTGAAGGATTTGTGAGTCTTTGCCTGGGCTCCTAAAAAATGGGATTTCTAAAGCTCAGCTCAATTTCACTCAGGCTCGACATCAAAGCACAGCACCAGAAACATGCCATTTCTGCAGATGATGTAAAAACAGGCAGAGAGGAGAGGAAAGAAAGACATTTCTCGAGTTTTCCCTGGAGAGAAGGGCAGGGAGGGCTCAATGCCACCAGGGAATCCAACAGGGAGAGGGCTGTGCTAGCACTGCACAGCTCCCTGGGTGTCTCCAGCGCCATTCCCAGGGCAGGGAAGTGAGAACAGCAGGAAAACGAGGCAGCCCCAGTTTCAGGCCAGCTTTACCTCTGCTGGCACGGCCCATGCACATGTTGTCTGGTGTCACCACCTCCTGCTTGATGGAGAAGTAGTCTGTCTGCAGCGAGTCCTGCGCCGGCTCCCGCAGCAGCACCGAGGGATAGTCGCTCTCGTACTTGAGGGACAGCAGCTCCTCCGAGCTGATGGGGTGCAGGGTCTGGTAGGACTCCGTGATGAAGCTGGGCTCCGAGAACTCGGAGGGGGGCACGCACTGGGCGTGCTCGATGCCATAACCTGGGGACACAATAGGAGTCAAACCCTGCCCAAAACCAGCCCCAAGGAACCAGAGCGTCCCCCACCCCACCATCAGGTGCTGATTTGGGAAAGGGTTCCAGAATCTACAGAGATGGGCTCTAAAAAGTGCAGCAATTTAGGAAAATAATACATGCCCCAGCCATCCTCAATGTGCATTGCACCAAACTCCTCCCAGGGGAGCTGCCAGACAGAAAAAGCTGGAAAATCCTGGGGAGTGGAGTCTCAGCAAAAGAGCAACAGGGCAAAAATCTTTCATTGATGGCTGGGAAAGGTGAATCCCTTCCAGAGCCACCTCTCCCTGGTGCCAGAGCCTGGAATCCCAATCCACAGAATCATGGATTCCCAGAAGGTTTTGGGTTGGAAGGGAATTTAAAGCTCATCCAATCCCACCCCTGCCATGGGCAGGGACACCTTCCACTACCCCAGGCTGCTCCAAGCCCTGTCCAGCCTGGCCTGGGACAATTGCAGGGATGGAGAGTCCACAACATCTCTGGGCACCCTGTGCCAGGGCCTCCCCACCCTCACAGCAAAGGATTTCTCCCTCACACCTCATTTAAATCTCTTCAGGTCAGTTAGGCATTTTGCTGGTTCATGAAATGTCTCCCAGATTTCCACTGCCTTTAAAAAACACCTCCAAAGCAATGGGAAGTGCAGGAGTGCAGGTGGAGACTCAGCCCATTCCTTGCTAGGATCCTGGCAATCCAGAATGAAGCTTTTCTCTCCCCATTCCCTCCCTTTTTTAGCAGAATTTTTACAATTCCCAATACTCAGGTGTGCCGAGGCTGCTTTCAAAGTCTGCTGAGCAACAGCTTCAAACAAATAGTGCTTAAAAAAGTCAGAATCTGGCACACAAGGCAGCCACCAGAAAATACAGAAGGCTTCCAAATCAACCCTAAACCCTTGGAAAAACAGTATCACCCTTTGCATGGTGCAGTCCTATTGTAGTGCAGACAAATCTCTGCTAAAAGGTGCTTCCAGGCACGAGAATGGTGATAATTGACATTGCTAATTGAGACTTACTAATGAAGTAGTCTGAGGTGTAGCGGGACTCGGGGTACGTGGTGTTCACTCCGTTTGCTGGGTATGGTTTCACCTCTTCTGCAAAGAGGAAAGGAAGGAAATGTCACCAGTCTGAAGGCACACAGAGCTGTGACACAGAGAGCCCTGAACTTCCCAAAATCTCCACCCCAGGTTCAACTGGGACGTTCTGAGCAACAGAAATGAATTCAGAGCTGAAATCCCACAGTTCACTGGCTCCTTTGGGAATTCCTGCTGCAGGTATGGCCAAACTTAAACAGAACCAAGCCGGCCCAAACAGCAACAGCTTTCTGAGTCAGGGCTCCAGGAGGCTCTGAGCTCCAGCTGCATCATTTCCTTGCTTGCCTCAGGTTTTATTCCCTCCCGTTCTCCTGGGGCCTGCTGAGCACACTTCCATGTGTGAGCTCCTGGAAAAGCTCCCCACACAAGGACACTTGTTTTCCTGGAAAAGCCCTATTTTTAGAGCAGCAGTAGGTGTGTACAAGGGAGCAGGTAACCCATCCCAAACCCAGCTCCTCTAACCCCAGATCCGTGTGAATTCCCAGCCTGTGCAGCACCTGATGCAGGCAGAACATTCCATGTTCAAAACCGCTTTGTCTCGCTGGCCCTGACCCGCTCCTGACACAGACTTCTCCATGTATATATAGTCAAAATGCCAATTTTCAGCTTTCCACAGGCATAACTCACTGGGAATGAGCCTGGAGCATGTCAAAGCATGGATTCCCTGCTTCCCATGGCTTTTTCCAAGCGCTTTGCTCCTCCTGGGCTGCGCTGTATTTGCTTTCCCACGCAAAAGCCACCCTGCCCCTACCCTGAGCAGTTTTTCCATGAACACCTGACTCATTCCAGCATGGCATTCTGGGCAGGGATACTGGGATGGGAGATTTTCTCTCCTTTAAGCAAACCAACGCCCCCGGGCAGCTCTGGGTTTGTGTCTGAAGCCGAGCACGGATAACGCGCACGTTCTTCTGTGAGGAGCCTGCATTCGGCCCTCTCCCCTGGGGATTGCAGCCTGGAAAATATTCCCTAACAAAATGGGGGGTTGTGCAAACACAGAGGACTAATGAGAAACGCTCTGTTCCTCTCTCCACAGTGTCTGCCAAGGGGCAGGGGGTGACCACAGAGCAGGGGAGAACCTTTGGCTGTGCTTAGAGTCAAGTGCAGGGCACTGCTGAGTGCTGGTAACTGAGGAGGTTATTTTAGGAAGAATTATGGAAAAATAAGCCTGCAAAACACCCAAATCCATGCAGGGAAAAGGCACCCATTTGCTGTTTTTAAACCCTGAGCAGCCTGTGGTACGTGAGTCACGCAGGGCTCACAGGGGACAGTGTCAGCTCAGGGGACAGCGGGTCACAGCCTCCCCAGCACCACCCCGGCCAGCAGCACAGGTAAAGCCAAAGCCGGGCATTTCAGGGTTAAGAACCACTCCCAGCACCAACAGCCCCAGTGATGATTGTGGGAAAGATGGAGAGACAAGCTGGAACCCTGGCTGAGCCTGGAGACACCTGGATCTCTTCCCACGTCACATCCAGGTGCAGAGGGAGACCCCCAGCTCCACCTGCGTGGGCAGGGACAGCTCTGTTCTGTCTGTACAACACCAGCACAGCCCAGCTCTGCTCAGGGCTGGAGATGAGCCCCAAGATTTACAGGGAACCAGTCTTGGGGGGGAGACTGGTTACTTCTTGGAAGCTTTTTGTTACTCACCAAATACCTCACTGGAAATGTGTTCAGAGCCCACCAGAGGAGCAAAGGCCCTGCTTGTACAAGAGTGACAAAGTCACCGGTGAAACCAAACAGGGAACGGAGACTTCTTGGCTCCCAGGGCAACACCAACAGTGTGAAGACACAGAAATTCAGCTTTATTCATTTTCAGCCTTTCAGAAGAAGAGTTGCAGCAGGGACAAAGATTTTAATCTTCTTTGAAAAACTCCTCCCTGTCTCAGGACTTTGTACCATCAATACTGCAGTGTCTGAACACCCACATGGGTCAGTGCTGTCTGAAATGATGAAATTATGATTCCCACTCTGCCATAAATTTACAGCATGAAGTCCATCTCCATGTGTGGGGAATCTGCAGGAAGGAGATGCAAACCCAGCCCTGGTGCCTCAGTCAGTACCTGCAGCACATCCCACCCTCTCCAGTGGGCACAGCACAAAAAAGTCACAGAATTACAGAATCCCAGGATGGGTTGGGTTGGAAAGGACCTCGAAGACCACCTATTCCCAGCCATGGGCAGGGCCAGCAAGGAAGAAGGGCTGTGGGAAGGTGCAAGCAATGGCTCATTGCAAGAAGAAATTGGGCTGACCACAAGGTTTGGCTTTGTTTGGTTAAACTGCTCAGTGTTGATCCAAGCACTCCATGAAAAATATGCAAAACAAAAAAGGACAGACCAGATTTAGAGCCCAAGAGCAGGAAAACAGCCTGGCCTGCCCAGAGCCCGGGAAGGGCCGTGTTTACCTTCTGCAAACCACAGGTAGCAGTAAAATTAGTAATGGGCAATTAACATCCATTTGTCAATGGTTTCCTGGAAGGAATAACTGTGCTCCCCCTCCCCTTCCTGCCACCAGGGTCAGTAGGACAGCACAGGGGACATTCCAGGAAAGCAAACAGCTCTGCAGAAAAAGGAGCTGGAAAAAGAGTCCAGGTGTACTGCAGCTCCTGCTTGTGGCTCAGGTAGAGGTGCTCAGCTCCTCGCCTGCTCCTCAAAAACCATCCCAGTGCTCCTGGGCATCCAGACACGGAAAATCAACTCTCTAAATCAAAGTGTGAGTCCTCAGTCACTGACAGTTAATGCCCTGGATGCTGTCATGCAGGGAATGGCACGGATGGCTTCTCCTCCCAGAAATGCTGGTTCTGGGGACATGAAACACCCGGTTTTTTGGGACATGGAACAAAGCAAAGTAGCTTCCAACCACCACTGGGAAATTTGGGTTTTCAGAATTTTGGCTGTATTCCTGTACCCAGTTCCAGTAGAGGAAATAGTAAAATTCACAACAGGAGCTGAACAGGCTGAGGAAAAATGCTTTGGAAAATCCCACCATGGATTCCAGGCAGGCAGAGCGTCCCTGCCCACCGGGGATCCCTGCCAAGCAGCCGGCACAAACACTCTTTGAGGCACTGCCAGGATTTGCCTTGCCTGCTGCCGTTGGGATGCCCATTTGGAATCCTGCTGAAAAGCTGGGCTTTGCAAGATGTTTTTCCTGGGATTAAAGCTCAAGGTGATCACCTCCTGGTCTATGGAAAGCCCCAAAACCAGGCTGGCCAGGATGCCGTGAATTGTTCGCCCAGGAGATTCAGGACTCACCTTTCTGCAGGATCTCCAGATGTTCCCAAAGGATATCACCCACAAAGTCAGGTGCCAGCTCCAGGAAGCACTCCTTGCCCAGGGCACAGAGGGCAGCTCCATTCATGCAGAACTTCTGGAAATCCACTTCCTTCAGGCTGAACTCGTTCACTGCCCACATCACCCAGTCCCGCACGTGCGTCTCTGTCCATTGCTGGGGGTCTGCAGAGGGATCAGCAGTGAGCATCCCCAGGCAGCTTTCCCAGGAAAACAGGACACACACAGTGCTCCAGCCACCCTGCATCAGCCTCATCCATGCAGATTGGCAGCCCACTGGCATCAGGGTGTGAGGAACACCATGGCCAGTCTGGATCAGCCTTAACACGGACACATTTCATCCGAGGAAAAAGCTTTGGATTTGTTTGGGATTTCTAAAAACCCCATCACTTCTCTGGCCTCCTTCTCCCACCCATTTCTCCAATTTTCTTGGTCTCTCCCTGTCACCAAGCTCTGGTAAAGGGTCCCTGCTGCTTCTCTGTTTAGTGGAGACGATTTGTCCATGTTTTTCCAGCTGAAGCTCCCAAGAAGCTTCGGGTGGTGTTGGAAAGGCAATGCCACCCGAGGAGAGCCAGAGGGGGAGATGGCAGATGGGGAATTCTGGGCCTGGAAGGAGGACACAACCCCTGTGGGTGCTGTGGCTGTTCACAGGAAGCCAAGTCTTACCTTTGGGAATTCCCAGCCGCTGCTGCTCCTTGGCAAAGCCGCTGAACGTGGCTTTCAGCGCCTGGGACATCATTTCTTTGCTGCTGGGTGTTAATAGAGGCACGTCTGCACATTCCATGTCTGAAAGAAGCAGGAGAAAAACACGGCCATGAGGACACGGGACTGGGAAGGATGTCAGGGAATGCTTGCCAGGTGCACACAGTGTCACTGTGCTTCTGGAATGTGCTACTGGATGATGATATCAAGGCCTTTCCAGACATCAGCCTGCCGGGCTTCAGCATTCCAGGTGTGTCTGGAGCCTGGGAAATGGCTCAGCAGCTCCAGGCACTGAGGAAGGCAGAGTCCCACGCCAGGGTGAGCAAGAAAGAGGGAGAAAAGCATCCCTGAATTACTACTCTGTCATCCCAGTCCAAAGAAAAGCAAGGAGAAAATTAAAGACTCCTAGAAAATTCTTCATCCTAGGAAATTCTTCCCTGTGAGGGTAGGGAGGCCCTGGCACAGAGAAACTGTGGCTGCCCCTTCCCTGGAAGGGTCCAAGGCCAGGCTGGAACAACCTGGGGTAGCAGAAGGTGTCTCTGCCCAAGGCAGGAGGTGGAATGGGATGGTCCCTTCCATCCCAAACCATTCCATGATCCTGTGACTCCATGAAAAGGCGAGCTGGCAGCAGGCTGAGACAGGATGGAGAAGTGGCAGAATACCCATTTGAGGGGGGAAGGGAAACAAAGAGCTGGAAAATCCCACATTAGCCCAGAGTTACGTCATGCACGGAGTGAGGAGTGAGTCATGGACAATGGCAGCCATCCCATGGGACAGCGGGGCCAAGAGCCAGGCCTGGAGTAAATCCTGACAAGGACCAAACCTCCTCCTTTCCTTTCTTTAATCCCTTTTTCTAATTTATTTGGAAGAAGATGAATCTTTCAAATAGTCTCACAAATAAAAGCAACCATTTGAAGCAAAATATCTGAATAGAGGTTTGGCCCTTTTTTCCATACTTTCAGTATTCCTGAAAAACATCTTTGATGGAGAAGGGAAGTCTTGAACAACCACCATCCCAATAACTGCATTTGGTCAGCAGAGATGGAAATCTTCCACCTGAGGTTGGTTTAGCTCTGCAGCCTAGTGGAAATTTTCCATGAAAAGTCAGTGGAAAAATGACACCATGGGCAAAGTCTTTGGTGTTCTGGACACAGACATCGAAAAGAAAAGAATTCTGTGTCTTGTGGAAACTCAGCCACCACAGTTTTCCATCGCTCCAAGTTCGTTATGCTCCTGATTTAACAAACCTTTACACCTGCAAAATGCTGCTGAGGGCTTGTTCCAGGCACTGTTGGTGTATTCCTGATAAAACACGGAGTCAGGGATGGAAGCAGCGCTGCAGCCACTGGGAACAGCCAGCCCAGCTGCTTCCCAGTCTGCCCCAGTCTGGAGCTCCTGCTCCACTCAACTCCTCCCCAGCCAAACTCAGGGCATCATTTAAAGTCCAAACAACCCAACACTGGCTTTTTTCCAAGTGGGAATCTGGGAGTTGGGTCAATACAATTCCAGGGCAGTTGTGGAGTCATCATCCCTGGAAATGTTTAAAAATGTGGGGAATGGTTGGAGCCCATGGTCTCAGAAGGCTTTTCCAACCTAAACAATCTCATGATTCCACAGATAAACCTCCACATGCAGCTCTGTAGCACAAGGTGAGGGTGACCATGCTGCAAACGCCCCAAATCATCTGCTGGATGCTCCCAAGGCAATTCCACTGCCAAGCCAAACAGAGCAACTTTCTCTGTCCCCGCTTCTGCCCCTTCCACCTCTCAGCCCCAGTTCAAAAATTCCCCCTTCCCTTTGTCCATCCTCCAGCCAAGTCCCCAAGGCTCTCTAGAAATGATTTGCAGACTCTTGACTCGGGTAGGAACAGAGACATTCCCAACAGAGTCTCTCAGGACACAATTCCTGCCCTCAGCTCACTGCACAAATCCACGATTGCCTCCACAGTGGCAGCATCAGGACCTTCCAAAGCAAATCCCACATCCAAAGGCAAATTACACAATTTGGCAAATTACACTTCATTATTTACTGGATTTGGCTGGAGAGGGCATGGAAAATGAGCAGCCACCGTCGCTATCTCTGTTCCCCATCTGCTGCTTGAGATAACACTGGGAGAAAGTGGCTCAGTGCCCCTTTGCCTTCATCCTCAAGTTACATTTGAATGCTCTGTTCTCCCTGCTCTGTGGTCACAGGGACCACCCAGGAATCTGCTCCCTCTGCCTGCCTCAACAGCAGCTCCTGCCTGCCCTGGGAAGATGAGTCAGAGCCAGGCTGAGAAAATGGTTTTAACCCCAATTTGAACACTGAATCACCCATGAAAACCTTTGTGGAGGTGAACTTCTCAGGCCAGACACCAAGAGCAGGATGAAAAATGATATTTTTATCTCTGCAATAGCAAGGGCTCATCCCTGATCCTGCTGTTTGGTCGTGCAGGATCCGTGGGGTTGGCTTTGCACAAACCCAGCAAATCAATTTTTCAGTAGCGGGGGGATAAGATTTCGGTTTAGGAAGGTGAATGCTGAGCTCTGCACAAACAACCTGTCAAAACAGGGGAGACTTAAAAGTGATTCCCAGGGAGAGGTCACAGGGAAGCAAACAGTCTGTTCCCAAATAAAAAAAAAGAAAACCATGCCAGAGGACAGTTTCTATTTAAACACCCAAATCAACCCAAATGTGCATTGCAAGGCTTCTGCAAAATATGTTGTGCTCGGCAGATTTAGCACTGAAACATCATCTGCTTTTTTCCTGCGAGGTCGCAGCCACTTGTTCAAATTTCTGCTGAGGACAAAGCAGCCCCAAAGCCCTGAGCCTGCAGAAGCCTTGGTTGGGTCAGCAGTGTCCCAGAGCTGGGGAAAACTCACCCAGAGAAAACCAAACGTGTATGTGAAGCTCTGCAGATGTGTCTGGGGACAAGGCTTGGCCGGGTGGCTTGAGAAAGATGGGGTGGATGGATAGTTTTTACCCTAAATTCTGCCTCTGCTGCTTTGAATTATTTAAATATTTTGTTATTTATTTAAAAACTGGGTGGTTTTTGTGCAGGGAGCATGGTGGGCTTCACCCAGCTCTGTGCAGGGCCACGAGTCAGACTTAGTGATCCCTGTGAATCCCTTCCAACCTGGAATATCCTATAACTC
Source organism: Poecile atricapillus (assembly GCF_030490865.1). Classification (NCBI taxonomy): domain Eukaryota; kingdom Metazoa; phylum Chordata; class Aves; order Passeriformes; family Paridae; genus Poecile; species Poecile atricapillus. The sequence continues at coordinate 1,177,496 of NC_081273.1, read as the reverse complement.
TATCAACTTTGCTGGGTGCAGGGAAATTCCTTCCCATGGAAGCAAACCCAGCCCTGGCAATGTCCTCCAGCCCTTTGCCTCCAGTCTGGGATGCCTAAAGGTCAGAGTTGAGCAGAATTTCAGGAACAAAAGCAACAAACCCGGCTTAGCTGCCCCGGTATCAGCTTTCAGTGCCATCTGAAACCTGTTTGCAAGATTTTAATCAAACCCTGCACCAATAAAACCTCTCCTTTAGTGCTGCCCACAGAGCACAGGGCTGTGTGCAGGGGCCAGGGTGGGAGCCAGCAGCAGAGCCAGCTGTTCCATCTAAACCCAGCTCAGGAATGCTGGGGCTTTAATCCCAAAAGCAAGCTCAGCAGCAGGGGCCAGGCTGGGAATTCTGGCTGGTTTTTACGAGCCCATCAAAGCCCCCCGACACAGCTGCCACGTGCACTCGGCTGCATGGATGCCGTGTCCTCATCCTGTGCCGACACAGCCGCCTTTGATTTCCCTCCTGGGACAGCAGGCAGGGAGTTATGGTTTGATTTTTAAACAGTGCCAGGAGTTGCAGTCACCCTGGAGAATTATGTCAGCAGCACATGCAGCATCTGCAGAGCAGAGATGCAGAATTTGCCTCGCATGGGGGCAGTTTTTATCTGGCTGCAGCTTTCCAAGGCAAAGAGGGATCTGGGGGCTCCATGGCTTCTCCAAACCAGGCCCCTGCAGCTCCCTGACATCCCTGGGGATGGGACTTGAGAGAGACGAGAGAATAAAACACAACAACATTGCCCTGGATGGGTTCTGTGCTGAGGGGGACCTGCCCAGACCCCCCAGCCAGGGGCACGTGGAGCCTGAGAGAAAACCAGGAGCAAAGAGGCCAAGATCAGCAAGTTCATCTCCCAACCCAATTCCCACTCTGCTCCCACCAGGCCCTGCATGTGTAAACTATTTCCACACATCTGATCTTTTTAAAGGACTCAGATTTACAAACTTTTGGGATTTTGACCTTCAATTGCACAGAACTCCTCTGCATGCCAAAGCCATTTGCAGCTGATTGCAGAAGGAAAATAAATGGCAGTCAGGGAAAAAAAAGGATGCTCTGAGCAGAAGGATGGGAGCAAAGTCATTTTTCAGCCGAGTTTCCACTCGGGGTCAGTGACTCCTCCAAGCTCCCCTCGGCCACTCACTTTTTTTTCCATCAGAGCCCCAGTGTGTCCCTGTGTGGGGTTTCACCCAGTAGCTGCTGGAAATGGATGTGGGGAGGGTCAGAGCGGAGCCACCTGACCCCACAGCACCTCCTGTCCCTGCCCTGATGGATGGATGGACACCAAGGGCAGGAACCCAAGGTCTCCTCAGCCTCCCCTTCCCAGGCCTGGAGCACACGGATGTCATGGAGATTCCAGGCCTTTGTGTGGCTTGGCAGAGGCACAGGGACAAGGGGGAAAGGCTTTCTAATGAAATAGGGTAGATTTAGCTTTAGATTAGACTTTAGGAGGAAATTCCTCCCTGTGAGGGTGGGCAGGCCCTGGCACAGGGTGCCCAGAGCAGCTGTGGCTGCCCCTGGATCCCTGGCAGTGCCCAAGGCCAGGCTGGACAGGGCTTGGAGCAGCCTGGGACAGTGGAAGGTGTCCCTGCCATGGCAGGGGTGGAACTGGATCACCTTTAAGGTCCCTCCCAACCCGAACCATTCCAGGATTCCATGATTAATTTAGGGGAGAAGATGCACATTGGTTTCAAGCAAGATCATTTGCAGGGACTGTGCATCCAAGGGCTTCATGAATTCATGCCTGTGTCCCTCAGAAACTTCAGTCCTTGAGCCCTGAGGCAGCTGAGATCCCCTGGAGCCCCCATCCCATCCTTCTGGAGCTGCCCACGCTCCAGGATGTCCCCCCACTGCTGAGTGACAATGGAGCAGGAGTTTCCCAGAGGCTCTGCAAGGGGTGACAGGGGTTCACTCTCCCACCCTCTTCCCACGTGCCCACAGTGAGTCCGTGGCCACCAAGCCCTGGTTCCCCCCTCCAGCCCACACTGAGCTCCCCTCCCCGAGCCCCCTCTGTCTCAGCTTTCCCCAGGATCCACACCAGGGCAGAGCTGGAGCTGGGGGAAGCTGGAGCACACATTTCCCAACGTCCCCCAGCTGGGAGGGTTCAGCAGCCGAGAACTTTTCTCAGGATCAGAGGAGGCTGAGGAGAGGGGGGCTGGGAGCCGAGACCCTTCCCACGCTCCCCAGTGAGGCCACCGGGCACCGCATCCCCACCACATCCCTACTGTGTCCCCACTGTGTCCCCACCTCATCTCCACTGCATCCCCACTGTGTCCCCACCATGTCCCCACCATGCCATGTCCCCACCATGTCCCCACTGTGTCCCCACCATGTCCCCACCGTGTCCCCACCATGTCCCCAGTGTGTCCCCCCCATGTCCCCCCCATGTCCCCACCACATCCCCACTGTGTCCTCACTGCATCCCCAGTGTCCCCCCCATGTCCCCACTGTGTCCCCACTGTGTCCCCACCTCATCCCCACCGTGTCCCCCCCATGTCCCCACCACATCCCCATGTCCCCAGCTCGGCTCTGCAGCACCCCCAGGCACCTCCAGCCCCTGGGGCAGCTCTGCCTTGCCCAGGTGCCCCCGGCTCAGAGCAGGGACACCCAGGCAAACAACCCTGGCTGAGCCCCCTGTTATTTAGGCAGGATTAGGCAAAAATTTGTGTGCACTTTTGAACTGTTTTCACAAGCACTGCCTCTCACTCCCACGCAGGAAGCAGGAGAGGAGCCGGCCTGTTCCAATTAGGGCTCCTCGGGCCCAAAGGGCAGCGAGATTCGAGGGGGGGAAAGGGAAAGTGGGACAGAAAGCTGGAAAAAAGGGAGCAGAAGGAAATCTGGATGGGGAGCAGGGCTAAGCACAGCAAGAGGTGTTTGCTGGGGCTGTGGGGATGGGATGGAAGCAGATGGGGAGATTTGGATCCCATTCCTGCAGCAACTTGGCAGAGACTGGCCCTGCTTCCCTTTGCAAGGATGGCACAAAAGGTGCAGACATTTGCTATTTTAATTTTAAATAAATATATTTCTTTAAAAAAAAAAAGAAAAAAAAAGTCTTTTTTTTTCCTTCTTCAAGCATTGAAAAATAAATACTGTGAGATGAAAGCTGGGCTTCAAGAGAAAAACAAGAGAGGAAACCGAAAGCCCACAGTGCTTAGCGCTGCAGAAAGCCCAACAAAGCCGGCTTTTTTCTGGCCCTCAGCAGTTTTCTTAGGGAGATGTGGTGTGCCATGGGGGCCAGCTCTTCCCCTAAAAATCAGGCCTGAACACTGTCCTCCCTAAATGCAGATAAAAGCACTTTGTCCCAGGTTTGGGCTCTGAGCACTTGCAGCAGCAGCGGGGAAGGCTCAGCTGGGGATGAGGTGTTGGGATGCTCTGCTCAGCCTCGGCTTCTGGGGTTCAGCCATGGACACCCTGGCTTGGTGGTGCCTGGGAGAGACGTGTCCATGAGGAAAAGTGGACACAGAGCAGCCCCCAGGGGTTGGGTTTGGCTCTGGGGATCGGCAGCTGTGAGGAACCAGGCGCAGGGAAAGGATTCTGCAGCCACCAGCAGTCACAGCCTACCCTGCTCAGGCTGCAGCTCCTTCTCCTCCCTCCCTCCCTGCTCTGTACTGTGGGTGTTGGATGGCAATCCTGGGAAAGCAGCATCCTTGACAGTCCCAGGAGCTTGTAGGGGAGCAGCCTGGTGGGCAGCTCACTCTGTCCTTGGCTTTTGTGGGAGAGAAGAGGGAATAAAGTGCAAGAGCAAGGCCAGGGCTGGAGCTGAGCTAAACCACAGCCCCTGAGTCAATGCCTGCTGTGATTATGGGAAAACTCCCCCAGCTCAGCAGGGCCAGGGCCCACAGCTCCTCTTCCTTCAGCAGCTCAGGGGCTTTCCTCAGCTGGGGATTCACCCCATCCTCCCCATTTCAGCTGCTGGAAGGAGCCCAGATGGGCAAAGCAAACCCCGGGGAGATTCAGCCACCTCTGAGGTTGGGGAACGTGTCCATGCTTTAACAGCACTCATTGGAACCATCAAAGAAGTCAGAAACAAGATCAGACATCAATAAAATTCCATCACTGCTGCCCAGAGCAGCTGTGGCTGCCCCAGCCCTGGAAGTGTCCAAGGCTGGGTGTGACAGGGCTTGGAGTAACCTGGGATAGTGAAGGTGCCTGTGGAACGAGATGAGCTGTAAGGTCCCTCCCAAGCCCACCCATCAGAGGGTTCTAGGATGAGATGCCACAAGGCTGGAGTGGTTCAGCTCCAGCAGCACCATCAGCTCAGCACGAGACGCTCCCACTCTTGAATCAGCTCTAAATGGCCTCTGCAGGCATTATCCTTTAACAGCATCACAACCTAAAACTTCCACCAGCCTTTTCTGAGCCTGCTGGCCTGAGAGCAGAGTCCAGGTTAATTAAAGCCCAGTGGAGGCTCCAGGCTGGAGCCAGCGAGGAGCAACCTTGACCTTCCCAAACCCCTTCTGCTCAGGAGGCAAAGGCTCCTCTCAAAGCCCTTAGAGCCCTTCCCTCCCTGTTTCCCAATGGAATCCCCCAGGAGCAGTGTCCCCTCTGGAGCCAGGATTAGCACCTCACTTCCAGCCTGGGATCACTCCTGGGCAGGCTGGGAGGACCCTCCCAGGCTGGCTCAAAGCTGTGAGCCACGCTTCCCGGGATAATCGCCCTAATCCCTGCTAACCGCGCTGCTAAAGAGCTCTAATCCCCGGGCACGGGCACACACGCGCTCCCAGAGCCTGGAAAAGCCTGTCATGGACACCCAGCCCGGCTGGAAGCAGGTCAAGTGGAACCAGCCAGCCCAGGTCACTGCCCCACCTGCGGGAGATGCTCCTTTCAGCCCCGCTCCTCACACCCTACAGAGCTGGGATTGCTCAACAGCGATGGGGAAAAAAGGGAAAATACCCTGCAAGCCCCAGAGCTCGGCACAGAGTGAGCAGGCACAGATATTCCTGTTCCCTCATTCACAGGGCTCACGCCTGCCAG